>NW_022147166.1:440158-446143 GCF_002938485.1 Sitophilus oryzae
AACATATTTCTGATACAATCTTTACAAGAAATTTCATAAATACCCGACCTTTCCAGTGGAGGTGCTTTATCCTTTGGATTACCAAATAATTGTTGTAATTTATTATTAGCACTATACCAAGTTTATAATTGACATTAAAAATTCCTTTTAGCCACGGAATAACTCTCTATCAAACGGTATTGAAAAATATTTTGACGTATCCTTCTCCACTTGAAAAGTCGAATTTTCATTAACCTATACCTACGTTACAAATAAACACTTTTACAAAAATAAGAAAAAAAATGGCGCCGGGAGGCACGTATAGCCGCCCATACTAAAATATGTTAATATCTCGAAAACTGCGACTTTGACTGATTTTGATGTTATTACAAATTTTGTTGCGAATATTATTCCTAATCTTAATTTGAAAACCGCATTTCGCTAGCTACTGCTACCTATGGGTATGGTCGGCTAACAAAGAACAAAAAATATAACTGAAAAAAAAAAGAAATTTGTAAAGCTACTTTCAATTGATTAAAAATATAATCCCAATTAGCAGCCCCGGATCTACAATTTTTTTGAACCGTGGCAAAAAATTGACAGTGGCGCCCCCTCTCTCCAGCGTTTGCAATAAATTAATTTAAAAAACTTACAAATATCTAGATATAGACAGATATAGGTAGGCATTTTTCGTAAACGGGACAGAATGAGCCCTTAAGCTTCATTCAGAACCTCCGAATTAGTGGAATAAATTAGGGGTTTCAATTAGCGTAGAAGTTTGTTCCTTTAATTTCAATGTAAGCATTCAGAACGTCTAAATTAGTGGTAGTCATTTTCAATTAGTAGATAAAGTAAACAAACTTTTGACTTTTCCACTAATTATACTTCAAATTTTGCGGGAAATGTCATTTTGACCATTGATTAGCATCCGTCAAGAGAAATCGTGGTTAGAAATCAAAAGTTTATTGTTTTATAAGCTAAATATTTGGCTTTCTTTATGGATACAAGATACAACTGGCTACCGCAAGCTGTTGCTAGGATATTATATTAATTTTAATTGTGTTTTTTAAACATTGTGAATGATCGTAAATTAAAAATTATAAAGTGTAATAAAGTAAATGCACCAATAGCTGACCTTGTATCAATTGATGACACCTTTAACTTTAATTAAATTTAATAAGAAAACAATAAGTTCAAATACATGTTTCTGTGATTTTAACACTTCTAGAATATCTTTACGAGAAACGGTGTCTAAAACCGTTTGGCAACATTGCACTGTCATTTCAGATTCCGTTAAAGTATTTGGCGCTAATCCGTTTTCCGTAAATTTTACAAGCCATTAGTGATTTTGCTTAGAAGGTAAGTGCACAAGAGAATGTTTATATTGTTTTTCGGTCATTATAAATTTGAATTCTTGTGTTTATTTTATTTCTAGTCTATAAAATTATATAATTTTCAGTAAAAATACGATTCTAACCTATAAATTTGAAAATATTTGGGGGGTCAGCTTTAGGAACAACATAAAATGCAATGCTCTAGAAGATGACAACTGGGTCATCTATAAGGGTAAACGCATAAATGCATATTTAGGTCTTATTGTATTGTATTTAACCTAATAATTTGTATCTCTGTTTAAAAAATAGCTAAAAATGGATTATATCCTGTAGATGACCCTGTGTCACCTTTATGTACAATATAGATCCAATGCCTGACCCTTCGATATAAGCATCTTAAGCAAATATTTAATAGTTTGTTTAGATTTAAATAAAATAAATTCTAATTGTTTACAGATGGCCACCAAAAAAATTTTGCGGTATCCAGAAAGCTCTATGACAAATGCTCTTAGTGCAGTAAGAAATGGTATGCCAGTTAAGACAGCATCAAAGACATTCAACGTTCCCAAAACGGCATTGCTTTATAAATTTAAGGGCATTAATCTGGAGTCTAGAAAAATGGGGCCTGCTACAATGTTTTCAAAAGCTGAAGAGGATCTTCTTACGTGGATAATATCTATGGCAAGAAGTGGGTTCCCGATTACCAAAGAAATGTTTTTATCCAGTGCCTCGAAACTAGCAAAAGAGCTTAGAAAGAACTTTAAAAATAATAATATGCCGGGGCGAAAGTGGTACAAAAAGCTTTTTAGGTCGTCATCCCGAAATAAGCCTCAGGACGCCTCAAAATTTAACCTTGACTAGAGCTTCTGTAAAAAAATACAAATAAGAAGATGGTTTTTGAAGTCTACGAGTTTTTAGAAGCTGATAATTTAACAACTGTCTTACAAGATCCTACTCGTATCTTTAATGCCGATGAGTCGGCTTTTTAAAATCAAAAGGAAATAAAGTTTTAACATCAAAGGGTGATAAGACAGTTTACGCATCTGTAAATAGCAATGAAAAGCCTTACAGTACTTTTAAATGGAAATGCCGCGGGAACTTTGGCTCCACCAATGATAAGTTTTCGCTATAAAAGAATTCCTTCCGACCTCTCTGCAAGCGTACCAAGACATTGGGGAATAGGAGTTTCAGAGAATGGGTGGATGACCTCAGATACTTTTTATAGTTATATGATAAACGTCTTTATCCTTGGGCCAAAGAAAATGTTATATTTCTCATAATATTTTTCGTAGACAGACATTCCTCACACTTGTCGTACCATCTTAGCAGATTCTGTTCAGAAAACCAAATAATTTTGGTGGCGTTATATCCAAATGCTACACATTTGTTACAACCAATGGACGTTGCAGTGTTTCGCACTTTAAAGTCTGGTTGGAAAGAGCAAGTCAGCGCATGGAGACATCAAAATCAACATGAAATATTAAGACGACGAGATTTTGCTCCCCTATTAGAAGCTGCTATTAAAGATCGGGTAACTCCAGAGATCCTTCAAACCGGATTTAAAAAATGTGGACTCTTTCCATGGGATCCCGAAGTAGTAAGCAATTTTTTCGCAGAAAATGATGATCAACCTAATTCACCTCGTAATTCACCTAAACAATCTGAAGACGACGTACAGGCGACAAATATAGACAGACTTGCATTTATGGAATCCTTTATAGACCAAAAAGTACTTGAAAGTTTTGAAGAGCACTCATTTGAAGAACAGTGGAGTGGTCAAATAGAAGATAAATCATTGTTTGAAATTTGGAAGAAAATGAAACAAAGTTGCGGATTTACTACAAGGACTATTGAAAACACTATAAAAGAAGCAGAAATTTTATTTGAAGACGACATTAGTTATGAACTAATAAATGAAAATAACAATAGGGATCCTGTTTGCAATAACGAAACAATTGGTAACGTGATCTTAACTGCTGAAAACAGTGAAAGCCCAACGATCACTAATGACATACCACACACACCCTTGTCACTTTCAGGTTGTCCTGATCTGGATGACAACATTGAACTGCCTATTTTAGCTCCCAAGAACCCAACTGTAATTCTGAGATTGTAAAGCAATCACCACCAAATTCCAAAACTAAAATTAAGATTTTAGATATGAAAATTATAACGCCTATAAAATCCAACCTGTCATTTTTACAAAATCCTAAGTCTCCAATGAAGTGTTCCGTGGAATTAGTCAATACCGCAGCCGGACCAAACGTCCCCAGTCCAAACGAGCGCTTTTCTGGCCAGAACCAAAACCGGTGACAAATAAGAAATCTAAAGAAAAGATACCTAGTGTTGTAACAAGCCAAATGTGGCAAGAATATAGCAAGAAAAAAAGTGAGGAAAAAGCCAAACTGGAAGCTAATAAACTGGAAAGAAAAAGAAAACTAGAAGCTAAGAAAAAAGACAAGAATAACAAAATAAACAAAAAAGTTGTAATAAATACAAAAAAGCGTTCCGTCCAAATTGACGAATCCGGAGCAAGCGATGAGGATAATGTGCCTTTAAGCAAAATAAGAGAAAATTTAACTATGGAAAAACCAAAGCCGTTGGATTACGTGGTTGTCAAGTACTACGGAAAATACTTTCCGGGTAAAGTTACTGAAACTCGAAATAAAGAGTATCTTGTTTCCGCAATGGTCCAATGTGGAAGAACATCATGATGGCGCTGGCCTGATATTGAAGAGCAAATCTCGTACGATGAACAGGATGTTGTAATGATGATACAACAACCTAAGCCGAAAAATTCGAGAGGTATCTTCTTCGTAGAAGAAATGAAATAGTTTACCGAATTCACCAAGAATTAGTTTAATGTAAATATTTAATGTCGTTAAAGTTACCTATATATGTTACCTAATTAAAGTATATTTTCACAAAACTAATATTTTGTTATTTAAAAAAAAATACAACTAAGTAAGTACAACAAAGAATAAAAGGGGGTCAGGTACTGGTTTCAAGAAAGGTCATCATTAGGAACTTCAATAATTTTTGGGGTCATGTATTGAGCCAACATCATAACTACAAAATATATGTATTATTTTAGTATACATATTTAATATTTTGAATATTGTATATTTTTTAAGGCAAACTATAAGATCTTAAAACCCAATTGTAGTCAGTTTGTGTCATAAATGATTTTTAACAATACTATATTGATTAATCAAGTGAAAATATTTTAAAGTGTCAGCTACTGATGCATTTACCTTAATTGAAACCGCTAATTTATTCCACTAATTGCGTGGTTCTGAATGAAACTTTCAAAAACTAACTGAGCGTTTTAAAATTAAATGAATACTTGATAGAAGAACGTAAGATGCATACTAGGCGCTTTGTCTAGCATTTTTTTTTTGATTTTCAACCGTATTATATTATGATTTTGGCGCCCCTTGACAATGGCGCCCGGGGCAGGTGCCCCGGTTTGCCCCCCCATTAGATCCGGGGCTGCCAATTAGAGTGACTTGTTTGTAGTGTGACTTGCCAGTAGTCTGCAAAGAAAGAGAATTACATTTTATTAACATACGGGAATAAAGTAAGACTGATTTTATTTTGATTATCTTACATGAAACATTTTACTCCTAACTTTTCCACCAATAAGGAATATATGTAGAAAAAAACAACACGTAGAAAATAGTTATTTTTTATACAAGACGATAAATTATCGTCGACCGAAAAGATTAATTCACGAGCGATTTTATCGCTCGTGAATTAATTTCAGGACAGGATAATGCAATTTTATCGTCGTGTATAAATCAATATTTTTTTCCATAGCGAGTAACGTTTTAAAAAATATTCAGAAATTATTATTTCAAGGAATTTATTATGAGTAGAAAAAATATTGTTCTGGGTTGGTGTTGGTTTCTATGTAATTTGACAAATAAATAAAGCTGTCTCTTTAGTTGTCAGTTTTGAGTCAATATTTTTTAATTCTCTTTCGTGTCGATTGCTGATTGAATTGGAGCCAGAAATGGCTCAAAACCAAATAAGTAAATTACGAACAGATATTCAGGCTCAGGCGATAAAACGCCATATAAATCCAAACTACTTCCATTTAAATCCTGAATAACTTATGAAAAGGAATACAAACAATTTCAAAAATGGAAGCAATTAAAAAACGTGCGAGAAGAAATAAAGTTTTTAACCTATCCTCCCTGTTAAAGTATCATTATTTAATCTACCCTTGCGGTTAAAGTAGGTACTATTTTATCTATTTTTGATAGATATAAGGCAATTTTAACAGTTGCTATGGAAAAGAGAAGTTTAGCATATGGCGTAGGTATCTCCATGCCCTAGACACTCAATGGTAATTTTATAGAACTACAAATTTAGTTTCTTCCGCATCGCCAGACGGCGCAAAAGACATTAATGTACAGGTTTCTAATTTATATTATGAAGATGACATGACAGTCTCTATGTTAACTATTGTCTATGGTCTAGTTTTTGTCTAGTTGACAAAATGTTGGTGATCCGTCAAGTTATTTTTAAATCATTATTTAAATAATTATTAATTCAGATATTCCCAGATATTCCTGATTTGTCGGAAAGTTCAGTGATTTGTGTTTATAGTTTGTGTTTTTATTAGTTTGTGCATTCTGATACTTACAGTCGATCATCATTTTCGTGT